>NW_018742318.1:0-41081 GCF_001683475.1 Chenopodium quinoa | reverse complement strand
GCTAAAACAAAATTATTCAGACCTGTTGAGTGTTGATATCTACTCCAGAAAGCCAGCAACCAAATCCAGGATGCGAGTGGTACCATCCAACAACCATCTCTGGCCTGTAAAATGAAGAAAAAATATTTAACGCAGCTGATTCACAGAAAGAATGAATAGCATACAGTGTCAAAAAAAAATTAATTAAATAAAATTGAATACAGTAGCACAGAACATAAACTGAAAAAACACCACTTTCCCAATTATATCAATGCTGTAATGTAATAAAGATATATATATCAAACAAATAACCCACCGAATAAAAGGAAAACAGGAACCCCAAAGGTAAGGCCCATAAGGTTAATATCATGAGTTGAATTATTATCAAGTGATTTATGGGGTATAGTTTTAGTGGTAACCCTGAGATTTGATGATTTAATTCAACCATCAAATTCCATTTGTGCTCTTGAACCACCAACGATGAGAGAACACTGGTGAGAAAAGAACTGTGGTGGTGCAAGATAAAGGCAACTGCTATGGAATAATGATGGTGGTGGGAGAATAATGAGGGAGGCAAGAGAATCAGTGAGAGAAGATGGTGCCACAAGAATGTTTGGAATTAACCTACAGAGAGAATGTCTTTTCCTTTTTTTTGGTGGTGGTGGTGGGGGGGTTATTGCCCAAATGTGTAAAAAAGTATGAGCCCAAAAAATTAACCTCATTCCAGGTGTTTCATTTAGGTCAATAACAATTACCTAAGCGAGCCCTACTCCAAGCATACCCATAAAAGGTATGGTATGAACACTCCGATCTAGATGATAGGGAAAAACTAACACAATATAATAGCAAAACGTAATGGTGTGCATTGTGATTCAATAATATATGAAGTATCAATTCATTCCAAAGCACTAGAACACTATAAGGTGGTATCAATTCTTTAACCTTGGTCAAAGTGAAGGAGAAGACATTTCTTTAATCTTGGTCAAAGTGAAGGAGAAGACATTTCACCAGGAATGCAATAGCTAAAGGATTGCTTCAAGTTTTTTTTTTTTGGGGGGGCGATTAGTCACCAATTAGATAATTGAAACAATGAACCAGAAAATGTTTTTTAAAAAAAAAAAAGAAAAGAAAAGAAAAAAAGAAAAAAAAAAAAGAGCCAGGGGGTAATAGCAGGTAATTAACTCTTAAACTAACCCATGTCTTGCTAAAAAAAATAGAAGAATAGCCAAGTTTGACTTGTAAGAGAGATAAATAGTTAAAAATCACAAGAAGCACAGCCAGACGCCACTACTATCTCTCTTCACCTTTTCCCTTTACTTCATGACAAAATACTTTGAAATGCTTCAAAAAAATGAGAACACCATAATGAAATCTAGAAAGACGGAACACAATTTATGATTTCTCAAAGCACAAACAAATATAATACATGAATAAAAGTAATATATATATAACGAGTAGGTTACAACAATCACAATTAAAACCTATCATACATGATTTTTGCTTAAACAGTAAAGGCGAATTGACCACACGAGAATAGATAAATCTAGCATAAATAGAAACAAAAACTTTGAGCACCTCAAATTCACATTTTACAGGATGAACAACATATTAAAATATCCATGATACAGCAGGTAAAGCAGAACAATCCACAAAATTTAGAAATATTTTAGACAAGCAGAAAGTTAACAAAAAGAACGGCTAATCTATCAGCAGATTAATCGACAGAGAATATGATCCAAATTTTGTCAAAATATGAGGCTGGGACAATAGTACTTGCTACAAGGACTTCTAATTAACACACCATACAAAGGTTTGAATTCTTTGACAATCATGCTGAGCTAAAACCTTCTGAAAACATTCCAAGTAGCTTGAACATGATTCGACAATAATCCAAGATCAAAGAACTAGGCGTAAAAAGATATTGAGGCAATGCATACCAATCATACTATACTCTTTCTAGCTTAAAATTCTTAGCGAAATGCCAAAATCATATTCCATGAACCTAATAGAACACCTACTTGAGAAAATGAAAATGAACAACATTCTGCCTTTCAACCTTCAGTTTTGCATTCTCAATCATCTTCAAGAAGGGGTCTTCATAATTTTTTCCCACCTCAAAACTCAAAACCATAGAAAGACCACAGAGATTGCATAAAATCCAAATTTATAGAATTCACGTCCTTGTTGACATAAAAATGCGAGCCACACTCCTACAGCTTGTTTTATGTACCTTAAACGTCTTCATCACAAATAAATTCTAAGTTTATATCAATTTCAATATATACAAGTTTGAATTGATTCGAAACAAGTCTACTAATTTCAAAACCCCAATTCTTTCAATAAGACTACTGTTGATAGAATTAAAAAGCTGATCCACTAAATCTAAATTACATTTACAAAAAATCTAGCACAATACAAGACAAAACCTAAAAAATCAAAACAAAAAATGAAAAGAATACCTTCCAGTTTGCTTAAGCATATCAAGCATGTTAGTCTGGAAAACATGGTCAACAGCTTCAACACTAACACCAGTACCACTCTGCGGCATAGCGAAAACATCAACAACCCTAACAGTATACTCATCCACAAATTCACCCAACATCAATCCCATAACTTCCATAGGAACACCAGCTCTACCTACAAATCCAATTCAAAATTTAAAATCCAATTCACAAAATCCCAAATAAAAATTAGGGTTTATGAAATCACCATGTTTGAGCATCTTAAGGAGAGCAAGGGAGGAGATGTAGACTTGTTCGGAGGTGTCAAGGGTTGGAGAATCGGGAGGTGGGTGGCCGAGTGCTCCTCCGGCGCCGGCAAACATTCTGGTGAGTCTGTCCATCGTATCTTCTCTCTTTCTCTCTGGTTTACTGGAAATCAGGAGGTGGATGTGTTTCGATTTGTTTTTTAGAGAGGAGAAGTGAGAGATCGGAATCGTGTTTTCTTTTTTGTGCACGAAACTGAATACAGATGGTAATTAGGATGGCAACGGGTCGGATTTGAAGCGGATTATGCTAAATTCGACTCTGACCCGATAGGAAGTCGGAGGTTAAATCCGAAATCCGACTCCGACTCCGACTTTTATATCCGACCTCCGACTCCGATTTTTTTTTTCATTATTCAATATACTTTGAGATATTGGGCTATTTGGGCCTTTACAACCCACACCCAATGCCACCATGATCCACACAAAAAAATCACTATCTATTGGAGTCGGAGTCGGATAATCCGTTAAAGTCGGACATTTTTCGGAGTACGATTTTTTTCTCGGATTTTTTGTAGGATCCGACTCCGACCCTCCTCCTCCGACTCGGAGTCGGATTATTTTAACGGAGTCGAACTCGAATTACTTTTTTCTCGGACTCGGAGCGGATATTTTACCTCGGATCGGGGCGGAGTAGGGTCGGATCCGGACTAGATTGTCATCCCTAATGGTAATAGTGTCACTTCACTTAAATGGATACATACAGTAGAGATGTAAAAGGGAAGTGAGAGGTTCGGTCTAGTAGAGCCTTCTCTAGGGATGTCACTGAGGCGGGTCTTGGTTTGGCGGGTGGAGGGGCGAAGATTGGGATAAAAGTCATATCCACCATAGGTGATGGCGGGTGGATTTTAAGTTGTACCCGCTCTGTTTCGGGGTTTTCTGATGTCCTGCGGGAGAGTTACAATTCTGAGACAGGAACCGGACGCCTGTACCTGCAAAACAAACGGATGCTCCGGACGATTGGAGATCCGCCTCCGACGGTCAAGTTAGTACTTGATTAAGGAGTAATTAATGCGGAAATAAAAGTAATTGGGTCTCTCTAGGTGAGAGTGTTAAATGTGCGTAATCTCCCTTAATGAGGATTAACGGGCATATTTATATGCCTTGGGATGCGTGCCAATACTAGGTTTAGGTTAAACCTAAGGTTGACTGGGCCTCCCACAATGATTGGGCCTTGTTGGCCGGTTTTCCCATTTGGCATGGGTGGACACGTGTCACATTGCAATTGGTCCAAGGAGGACGAATCTCTTGGTGACACGTGGCAGGCTCCTATTGGCCTACATGAAGGACACGTGGCGAAACCTGGCTCGCCCACGTGTCGGATGCTGATTGGTGGATAAAAATCCCCTAATCATTTGCCCCTCACAGGTGGCACGTGACTGGTCACGTGTTACCTGTGACAGGTGTCGCACCGTGACAGGCGACGGCCTGCTACAGGTGTCACTCGGTGAAAGGCCGAGAGATTCTCCCGCCCAAATTTTGAATTTTGGAAGTGACCCTTTGCCTTCTCACTTTGCCTATATAAGGGTGTGTTGACTTCAGTCATTTTCACACTTGAGAACTTTTTAGAGAGAACATTCGGACCCCTGAACTTGCTCTGACATTCCGGACTCTTTCTGCCTACCGCCTGCTCTGACAAGCCGGCTACTCAGGATTTTCAGGTAACCGTCGGTTCTCTTACTCTTAATTTTCTCTTTATTTTATTCTTTTTTGAAATGGCACCACGGAAGCACACGACACGACCTAGGTTAGTGATCAGCCGGTCACCGGGGATGGTTGAATCTAGGACTAGGAGTGCCGCCTGCCCTTTTCCGGACCCATCTTTGCCATTTATACAAAGTCCGACTGTCTCTGTGTCTATGCAGAACATGATGGCCAGAACAAAAAGAATTGCTAGGAAATCGAACTCAGACGGCTCCACCCACAGGGTGCCGATTAGTAAAACATCTAACCAGGCGCCAGATGTGGAAGTGAACCAAGGCGGCTTGACAGCCAACAGTTCTGAGGGAGGGGTCAAGGTGACCCCTTCCCATTTTACAGTTGACATGTCTACATTCTCTCCTACTCCTTTTGAAGGAGAGAAGGCGGGCCCCTCTGGGAGAGGGGAGGAGTCGTCCTCTTCGGACTCGTCAGAAGACGAATCCGAGTCTAGTTCTTCTGGTCATGCTTCTCTGGACACGGAAGAGAAAAACAACCGCCTACAAGAGGTGAGGCTTTCTCACGCAGTTGAGAAGGGGGACAATTGGGCGGAGCCATCCGCCTCTTACCGAGAGCAAAATACCCCTTACTACTGCACTGTCCCACGGGGCCGGATCATGGCCATGCAAGAGAGAGTGGGGAGCTTTATTGCGAACCACACAATGGGCCCCGGCTTTTTAGTTTTCGTGCCGGATCCAGAAGACACAGTCGTCTGGCCGGCTGGTACTAGTTATGATAGCGCCTGCTTTGGCTGCTACGAGGCGGCCATCAGGGCTGGGCTGCGCTTCCCACTACATCCGGCTGTTCAGCGGATCTTGGATGGGTATGAGTTGGGGTTATGGCAGTTAGCCCCAAACTCCTGGGTCAACGTACTCGGCTATGTGGCCGGGTGCGAACTGCACGGGGTGGAGCCGAGCTTCGAGGCTTTCGCCCATATGAACTATCTCAGCCGGACCCCTAAGGCAGGCGGTACCGGCTGGTATCAATTGACGAGCCACAGGGGCTACCTCATACAAGAGGTAAAGCAAATAAGTGGAAGGACTGGCGGAGCACCTTCCTCATCATTGAGAGTTCAGACATTGAGCTGAACAAGCGCTTCAATAGGTGGAACAGGAATCCGCCTCTTCTTGCAGGCGACCGTAGCATGCCGCCTGTTCCCCCCAAGGCTAAGAAAGAGATCCTTGATAAAGGACTCTTTAAAGTAGAGTCGAGGGTCGACTCTACTACAGGGGTACGAGAGCAAGTACCCCTGCACTGCGTCCCGAGCTTCAAATGGCTCTATGACGAGTACTTTCTAGCCGCCTGTGGCCTTAGCAGTCGGTGTTCAAGAGGTAGCCGGCCTGTCGAATACTCTTTTTTGCCATGAGTTACTGTTTATCTTTTTATTAACTTGGTATCTTGTCTTTGTAGCGGACGCCATGAGCAAGATCACCGCTTCCAAGACTGCGGCAGCCATGTTGCGAGCCTCTATTATGCAACAATCCTCAACCGACTCCCCCAACAAGGGGGCGCCCTTGGTGAGCTCCGAACCTTTCACTCTCTTTTTGGAGTTGGGTTTATGCATATACTGACCGAGTGTTTTTTTTTTTAGACGGGCACTCCAAGAACCTCTTCTTCCCAACAGCCGGACTCCAAGACCCGGAGGACGACTGTTGCGAGCTCTCCTGGTACTGCCAGGAAACATGCGGCGGCTGAGAAACAGCCGTCCACTCCTTCTAAAACTCCAATCAGACCGCCTAGAAGTATGAAGTTGTCCTTGTGAATTTAAACTTGCTCCCTTCTTTACTAGGTCTAACCCGTTTGTTTATGCTTGATGCAGCCGGCCCTCAGGAGCCAGACTTGGTCGAGGTGGCCAAGTCTATGATCAAAGCCGTCCCTCCGACTGAGAGGGAGACGGTCAGGGGTGTCGGCACCCTTGACCTAGACGGGATTGCAGGGGTCCTTGCTGAGGTATACTTAGCATATTTTTGGTTATTTAAATTCCAGGACGCCTGTTTTTTGTTTGAAAACTGACGCTTGTTCCCTTTTACTTAGGCCCTGCTCCGAGTGAACGGCCTTCGCAAGCCGCTTGACAGGAAGAACAAAGAGGTAAAGGCTACAAAAGCAATGGCCGCCTCTGACTATGATAAGGCAATGTTTCAAATTGCCCAAAATGAGATTTTGACAACTGATATTCTTTATTATCAGGCGCAGGCTACTTCTGCTATCCGGGCTCAGTTGGAGGCGGCCTAGAAGAAAAATAATGAACTGGAGGCGACCATCAACAATCTCAAGGCCGAGCTGAGACCTCTTCGCCAAAAAATGTCCTCATACGACACCTTGGAGAAATCCTTGGCACACGTTAAGGAACGCCTGGTGACCCAGGAGAAGAGTCTTACTCAGGAGCTCTCGGCAAAGGCCGAGCAAGAAAAGAAGGAGCTGGTCCGAGAGATGATGGACGACTCTGCTCAGATCCAGCGCTTGACCTGGGGCCGCCTCTTCCCCAATGCCGACTCTTCCTCATGGGAAAAAACGTACCGCCAGTGTTCTGATAGATATAATCAAGAGATCCTGGCGGCTGCTGAGGACGAGGCGTTGGAGGAGGAGGAGCCGGTAGTGGCGCTTGTGCCGCTTGGGGTGGATGCATCGAAGAAGGATGCAGCTGAAGCCGAGTCCAGCAAAAAGAGTGCTGACCAGGCGGCAACTGCTATTATTGAAGATCTGCCCCTTCTTAAGCTTTATGTCTTCTTTTTACGGCCTGCGTGCCGTTTGTTTCTGTTTACCCGGCCAGGGGGCCGGGGTTTTGAATATTTTGCCGGTCTTAATGACTGGCTTCTTTTTGTATCTTTTACCCGGCCAAGGGGCCGGGGGTATGAATATTTATGCCGGTCCTTCTGGCCGGAAGTTAATATAACTCAGGCGATCATTATTTTAGGTCGCCTTTTTGCCAAAATGTTTCGAATTTGTTTCGTTTCGAATTTGTTTCGACTTTGCTAAGTATCGAAACTCTGATATCCAATTGCATACTATACCGACTGTTTTGCATGGCCGATAGTTGCGGACAGGTACGAGGTAGTTAGTCACGCCACCTATGCCCCTAGACGATGGTTGTCTGTTTCCAGGCTAAGCGATCAGTCGGCCACTTTAAAGACTGGATCCCCTTAAACCAAGTAGGAAGGTGGTTTCCTACCTGCCTTGTTTGTTTTTTTTTAGGCTAGAGACTCTAGTCGGTCCAGGCCGACTGTTCCCCGCCACATTTAATCCAGTGTGAACAGGCGCTGTATGAACACCTTTTTAGTTTCATACTAAATTTTTAAGGAGTGACCAAGTAAACACGATTGTTACCTAGTCGCCGAGTGACTGAGTAGTAGAGGTTTCAAGCGGTGGGTACCGGTTGTTCCCCTTTATTCGCCAATGTTTGTTGGCTATTAACTCATAAGATACCGACTGTTCTTATCCCAAGTAGTTCAGTCAGTTGGTTGACACGGATGGTTACTGCGAACACTTGTTTGACCTGATTAGTCAGTTAAGTGAGAGGTATCCTTGTCCGGGAAACGCCTACGTGGTTGTCTTGGTTAGACAGTCGTATAGGTGTCGTGTAATGATTTTATAGAACAATGTTCCACCCAAAAGGGAGCTGCTCTCTGCGACGAATTTCATCCGGATGGATGCCGTCGGACGCCTGCTATAATGTTGGGACAGGTTGAATTAAACTTATATTTGGATCAGTTGGCTTGGCGCCTGGTCTGATCATTTCAGCCATGAGCCTTTGATAGTTCTTGGTGAACTGTGTTATGGGAGAGTAGCCGGTTGTGTGGAACAAGCGGCATGCCCCTCTTAAGTAAGAATGAAAATTAAACATGGAGAGTAGCCGACTGTTTGTCAGTAGGCATGCCCCTCTTAGTACAAAATTGAATGAAACAACAAACTTTTATTAAGTAGCCCTCGACTATTTACATCATTCAAAAGAAATATTTCTTAAGATTATCTACATTCCAGGTTCGAGGCAACGGTTGGCCTTCTGGTGTTTCCAGACGGTAGGTACCGTCCCTGACCTCTTCATAGATTCGGTAGGGTCCTTCCCAGTTGGGATTTAATTTTCCAGACTCATTAGCCCTACCAACTGCTTCCATTTTTCTAAGTACAAAGTCCCCCACTTTGAGTGGACGCCTGTGTACTTTTTTGTTGTATGATCTGGTCATTCTCAGGCGGTAAATTTCATGGCGCAAGACAGCATTGCCCCTCCTTTCTGGGAGTGAGTCTAATTCCAGGCGCATGGCTTCCCAGTTTGCCTCTTCGTCATATAGCATTACTCGAAGAGTCGGCTCGTAGTGTTTAATTGGAAGAACAGCTTCCGCACCATAAGTTAGGAGGAATGGAGTTTCTCCAGTCGCCCCTTTTTCAGTCATCCTAATGGCCCAGAGAACATGTGGTAATTCATCCGCCCATAGGCCGCCTGCTCGTTCAATCTTTTTCTTGAGACCGTCTGAGATGATTTTATTAAAGGCTTCTACCTGGCCGTTTGCTTGTGGACGGCCGACTGATGCAAAGTGGTGTGCAATTCCTTGGTCACCCAACCAGCTTTTGAGAACAGGCGTCTCAAATTGGGGACCATTATCAAAAACCATAGACATGGGAACCCCGAACCGAGTGATGACATTTTTCCAGATGAATGAAATTACATCCTTCGTCTTGATTCCCTTTACAGCCTCCGCCTCCACCCATTTAGTGAAATAGTCGACTGCAACAAGTATGTACCTCCTTCCGCATGTAGCAGGCGTATAGGGACCCAGAATATCCATGCCCCACTTAGCAAACGGTAGTGGGCTATGAATGGCAGTGAGGTCAGTAGCCGGACGGTGAATTAGTTTGCCAAACCTTTGGCACTTGTCACTTTTTTCACCATCTCCATTGCATCTGCTTCTAAAGTAGGCCAAAAGTAGCCCTGCCGCCTTGTCCGTTGAGCAAGCGACCTACCGCCTATATGGGAAGCGCAGTAACTAGAGTGAAGATCGTCTAGTATCTCTCGTCCCTTTTCTGGAGTAACACACTTTAAGTAGGGTTGAAGGTACCCTCTTTTGTGATGTTCTCCCCTTATCATTTCAAAACTGGCTGCCCTTTTTTTCAGCGCAGCCGCCTGGTGATGATCATCTGGCACGGTACCGTCTGTCAGATATGCCCTGATTGGATCCATCCAGGTTGAGCTTCTGTCTAGGATTCCAATAGGGTCTTCCTCGATGCTTCTTTTCTCCATTACTTCCCAAAAAACAGTTCGAGGAGTATCACAAGAGGCGGATGATGCTAATTTTGAAAGTGCATCCGCCTGGTTGTTTTCTGATCTCGGCACTTGAGTCAGATGAAAATCTTCAAGGGATCCGATTGCTTGTCGTACTGCCTGTAAATACTTGATCATGGCCGGATGGGTTGCTTCGTATTCGCCACTATACTGACTCACTATCAATTGTGAATCGGAACAGGCGTCTATCTTTCGTGCCCCTGCCGCCTTGCACATGCGGATTCCGGCTAGTAAAGCTTCATATTCTGCCTCATTGTTTGAGGCCTGAAAACTGAAGCGTAGAGCATACTCGTACTTGTCGCCCTCTGGCGACTGACATATGACGCCTGCTCCACAACCATTTGAAGTAGAGCTTCCGTCCACATATACCTTCCAGACTTGGTCTGGATCTCGAGAATCAGGGGGACGAGTCATCTCAACAATAAAGTCAGCAAAGGCTTGCCCCTTCACTGCTTTTCTAGGCTCGAAAGTAACTTCGAGGCTCTGTATTTCTATGGCCCATTTGATCATCCGGCCTGACGACTCCATGGTGGTCAGTGGCCGCTTGATAGGTTGATCTGTATACACGACGACTGCATGTGCCAAATAGTAGGGCTTCAATTTTTTAACAGCCATGAAGAGTGCAAGACCAAATTTCTCCACTAAGGGATACCTCAACTCGGCATTTTTCAGTACATGACTGACAAAGTAGACCGGGAGCTGACAACCGTCTCTTTCAGCAAGAAGAACAGCGCTTAATGCATGATCAGAGATGGCCAGGTACATGTAGAGTACTTCTTTGGGCAAAGGGCTGACCAGCCTCGGCAAGGAATGCAAGTGAACTTTCAATTTCTAGAAGGCCGCCTCAGCATCCGGCCCCCATTCAAACCTTGCCTTCTTCTTAATGGCCTGGAAGAAGTATAAGCATTTGTCGCCTGATCGGCTTAGAAATCTTCCCAAGGCCGCCAGAAAACCTGTTAACTTCTGAACCTCTCGGACGGTACGAGGCGACTGCAGGTCGATGACCGCCTGCACCTTCTCAGGGTTTGCCTCTATTCCTCTCTGATTGATAAGGAATCCGAGAAATTTCCCAGACTCAACTCCAAATACACATTTCTTGGGATTGAGCATGCCATGGTGCCGCCTGAGTGTGGCGAAAGTTTCTCGGAGGTCCGACAGATGATCTATCTGAAGCTTAGACTTGACAATCATATCATCAATGTATGCCTCGACGTTTCTCCCAATCTGATCAAAGAACACAGTGTTTATCATTCGCTGGAAGGTGGCCGGGGCATTCTTAAGACCAAACGGCATGACCGTGTAACATTATAACCCTTGATCAGTGACGAAGGCCGTCTTCTCCTGATCTTTCTTCCATAAAGGAATTTGATGGAAACCAGAGTAGGCGTCCATAAAGCTCATCAAAGCATGGCCGACTGTTGAGTCGACCAGGTTATCAATTTTAGGCAGAGGGTAACTGTCTTTGGGGCACGCCTTGTTTAAGTCTGTGTAGTCTACACACATTCGCCAGGTGCCATTCGGCTTTTTAACAAGCACCACATTTGCAACCCAGTCTGGGAAGCAACATTGCCGAATGAACCCTGCATCAAGTAATTTTTTAACTTCGGCGGCTGCCGCCTGACTTCTTTCTTCGCCATGGTTCCGCTTCTTCTGCCTTACCGGCTTCTTTTTCGGATCCACAACCAGTTTATGTACCGCCAGGTCAAGACTAATGCCTGGCATTTTGTGGACTTCGAATGCAAAGATGTCCTTGTATTCTTTCAATAGTTTGTGAAAGTCGTCACCCAGGACTCTCAGAGCAGTCGTCCCAACTTTGACTGTTCGGTCAGGACGCGAGTCGTCTAAGATCAGGTTCGTATGCTCACCAGCCGGCTGAGGGCGGAATTCATCCGACCGCTCCTCTACCAATGATTGCTATTTTCTGTCTTTTCTTGCGGCCCCCGTCTGGGCTGCCTTTCTCTTCTTGCCGCCTGCTTCTTGAACAGGCGCACTCTCCTTGACATTGTCAAGGTCTGTTTTTCCACCACTTGACCCAGCGGCCATAACAGTGGGCTTGATATCCGAGAGATAGCACTCTCGGGCCATCCTCTGATCTCCCCTTAGGGACCCGACTGTTCCATCATCCCTCTCAAACTTGAGCAACATAAGAGATGGGATTATAACAGCCTTGGATTTATTCAGGGTTGGTCGTCCCAGAATCATGTTGTAGGTCGAGAGTTCTTCTACTACCAGGAACCGGACTACCATGTGTCGTCCTTCCCCTTTTTCACCCAGGCGGATGGGTAAATCCACTCGTCCCACTGGGTGGATGACTCCTCCTCCAAACCCTACTAAAGGGTGGGATGCCGGATGTTTGCAATCAGTCTGATATTTGAGTTTTGACAGACATTTGCTACTGATAAGATATGAGGAGCTTCTGGTATCTATAAGGATTCGGCCAACTCTCTGGTTGGCCACTTTACATTCTATAACGATAGGGTCGTCATGCGGCCCCCTTACCCCTCCTAGATCTTCTTCAGTGATGACAATCTCAGGAAATGAATATTTGGAGGGCCGTTCTTGGTGAACGGAATTTACGTCTAGCCGCCTGATATTGTCTTTGTTGCCCCTAATAGTGGGGCCGCCTCCTGAGAAGCCGCCTGCAATGGTGTAGACGACTGCATCATCTGTATCAGAGCTGTCGGCCTGTTGACTCTTTTTGGCCGACTGCTTTTTCGAGGAAGTGTTCCCCGTAGATTTCTTGACATAAGAGTCAAGATCGCCTTGCTCAGCCAGGCGGTCCAGATACCGCATGAGACTGATGCATTCGTTGGTGTGATGACCAACATCTTCATGATAATCACATAATTTTTCTTGGTTCCGGTTGCTTGCAGAACCCTTCATGGGGGCCGGCTTCTCAATTGAGATTCGTCCCTTGATTTCCTTTAGGATAGCTTGGCTATCCTTGTTAAACGCATACTTTGGGGAGTATGGTTTGAATTCTTTCCTCTTCTTCTGGGCCGGCTGTTTAAAGGAATCAGCCGCCCAGACCTCTTTTCTCTTCTTCTCATCTTTGTTCGACGACTGTTTCTGTCGTCCTTCTCTTTTGTCGAACCTTTTTCCCGTCCGACTGTTTTCCCGTACTACAAAGATCAGTCGCCTGTATATAGGCTTCCGCTTCAATCAAGGCCTCTTGAAGAGTCGCCACCCTCTTTCGAACCAATCAAATTTGAATGTCGACCCGTCTTTGAGGCCTCTGAAAAAGTCAGTATAGGCTACCTCATCCGGTAACCCTTGAATCTGTATTCTCATCAGGTTAAACCGCCTGATGTAAGAACAAAGCCCCTCCTTCTCGCCCTGCTGAATCGTTCCTAAATCAAGGGTCGTCTTCTTCGCAGGTATGTTCATGGAAAAGTTGGAGGTGAATAAGTAAGCAAGCGTCCTGAAGTTATTCACACAACCAGTCGGGAGGTTGTCGAACCATTGTTGTGCGATTCCTTTGAGAGTCACTGGAAAGCACTTGCACCAAGTGGGATCATCCAACCCTTGAAGGTACATCAGGTTGGTGAATGCCATCAAATGGTCTTCTGGGTTAGTAGTGCCGTCATAGGCGCCTACTAATAACTTTTTCACTTTAGCCGGCTGAGCGGCTTCAGTAATTTCCTTGGAGAAGGCCGATGGCTGTTCCCCAAGTCTAAGCAACCGTAGCTGCCAGTCCATAGGTTGGACATTCTTTGCTGCATGCTCTCCAAACAGAGGTGCCTGCAAAAAATATTGTTGTTGCGGTACAAATGGTAAGTTTGGTACCGCCTGGTCACTATGAAAGCCGGACTGACGGGAGGTACCGCCTGACTGACTCTCATGATGCGACTGAGTATACCTCATCGAGGTATTGCGTAGACTGTCTTGGAAGTCTGAAGTAGAGGCCGACTCTGACAATCGGTCATTCTTCTTCTGCTCTAGCAATAGCCGAGCATCTGTGTATGTTTTCTTCAACCCGTCCGCTTGAATATGACGAACAGGTTTCCTCTTTCCTGGAGTAGGAAAGCGGTACTTTGTGAAATCAAGGACAGGCGGCTCCCACTTCCTAGAGTTAGGATGAGGGGTCGCCTCTCGCCCTTGAACAGGCTTCCTCTTCCCTGAAGAGGAAGGTTTCTTAGCCGACTGCTCCTTGGCCAGAGCAGGCGGCTTCTTGTTGAGCAACTCTTGAATCTCTCCTTTGAAGCCCCTCATGAAGGTCATGAGTTCGTTTCTTGTAATGGGAGCAGACCCATCAGCCGGCTGCTGCTGAACAGGCGGTGCGCCTGCTGGATCACTAAGTCCAGTTTGAAGATCTTCCCGTTCTCTCCTTTCAGTATGACGGGTGCGTCGGGCCCTTAGGGTCCCGTCTGAAGCTGTGTGAGCTTCAACTTCAAATTCTTCCTCAGTATCATGGTCCGACTGAACTTGAGGGTCGTCTAGGGGACGCCTCTCTTCAGGAGTCGGTACAGACGTGGATGCTATCTCAGAAGTACTCTCCCCACAGACGGCGCCAAAATGTTTCGGGGTTTTCTGATGTCCTGCGGGAGAGTTACAATTCTGAGACTGGAACCGGACGCCTGTACCTGCAAAACAAACGGATGCTCCGGACGATTGGAGATCCGCCTCCGACGGTCAAGTTAGTACTTGATTAAGGAGTAATTAATGCGGAAATAAAAGTAATTGGGTCTCTCTAGGTGAGAGTGTTGAATTTGCGTAATCTCCCTTAATGAGGATTAACGGGCATATTTATATGCCTTGGGATGTGTGACAGTACTAGGTTTAGGTTAAACCTAAGGCTGACTGGGCCTCCCACAATGATTGGGCCTTGTTGGCCGGTTTTCCCATTTGGCATGGGTGGACACGTGTCACATTGCAATTGGTCCAAGGAGGACGAATCTCTTGATGACACGTGGCAGGCTCCTATTGGCCTACATGAAGGACACGTGGCGAAACCTGGCTGGCCCACGTGTCGGATGCTGATTGGTGGATAAAAATCCCCTAATCACGCTCCATCCCCATCTCATACCCACATTTATATATATTTAAAACAAAGTTATATACGTTTATACTATTTTATAAAATAATTATGTTAAATACAATATTAATTATAATACTTTATACTACACTTATATTATGAACAAAAATGTGTGTAATATTAAGATTGTTTTTTTTTTTATTATTATAATCCGTATTAATTATGTTGTATTGTTTATTTGAGACTATTGAGAGGCGGAGATTAGGTGGGTCTTGGGTAGGGATTAGGCGGATCTTGGGTGAGGATTAGGTGGGGGTAAATATTCAACTAGGGGTGGGGCGGGGATGGTTTTAGAGTTGTACCCACCGGGGTGGAGATGGGGATGAATTTTAGACCTGCTGCGGGATAGAGATAGGGATTGGGATGGAGATGGAAATGAAAATGAAAATATTAGATGGGGATGGGGATGGGGATGGGAAGGCCAACATCCGCCCCTCCCTGCCTCATTTACATCCCTACCCTTCTCCTTACCAACCAATAAAGAAAAAAATGTAGAGGTGTCAAAACAGAGGCAATCCCAAAAAAAAAAAAAAAAAAAAAAAAATCATCCGTTTCAAACTGTAATCAATATGATTTTACTCGAGAAATCCATGACCTGGATACGATCAATAATCGATCTGGACTCAATCTGTGTTGGGTTTTGATGAGTCCAACTGACCGCGAAAAATAAAACCCGAGCCAAAATCACACTCACAATTAATGTAATCAAAAGACATAATTAACAAGAATTAAGGAAAGACGAAAATACCTTTGAAGCGAGCTTCACTCGTACCCCGACCTCTTACTTGAGAAAGCTTAAGTCTCGCAACAGGCGAAAACCTCCTACAGTATCGCTCGCAACACGACCCTGACTAGGTTTATTGCTTGGAGATTATCCAAGCCCGACCAAACTTCGAGTAATTATAAGTTTAAAGGTTTTCTCAATGGAGATGCCTTTTCTAACTCTTACTCAAGTGAGTTTTCCAAAACCCCAAGTTGGGTATTTATAGGGAAACTCATGAGTGAAATCCCTCTCCCATCAATGTGGGAGAGTTGGTAAAATCAATATTTTCCTTTTATTTTTAAATCAAAAATAACATTAAATAGCCATCAACTAATTAATCAACAAGTGATACATTTAGAGGAGGGGTTAGGTAAGGACCACAAGGAGGGGGGAGGGGCAAACTTGATCCCCAAGCACTCCCCATAACTAGCCACCTACACCCAAACACCCCCAATTCCCCCGCGTGGCACTCGCCCTTGGGCACCAAGGCAGCTTGGGTGTTGGCTGCTGCTACGGCCCCAGCTAGTGGTTGCTTCCCCTTGGCCCATCAAGCTGTTGTTGCCCTTGGTCTAGCAAGCCGCGCGCTGTAATATTAACCGATCAGAAGCGGCCTCCACCTAGGCATTCCGATCACTTGACCTCACTGAATAATTAGTTTTCTAACAATTCCAAACCCTTTATTGGAATTATACACTTGTTCGAAGGACACCATTCCTATCAATCTCCCACTTGTCCTTCCGAACAAGTGTGCTTCTAGTGTATAGGCTTTTTCCTATGTCGCTTAATGTCTCTTCATTAACTATAAGGTAAGATTTATTCGTCATCCTTATTACGTCCAGAGGTATTTCTCAATATCCGAGTCCGATTGTCAACAAACAGATGATTTCTAAAATCCATCTGAGCACGGCCATGCATTTTCTCAATCTTGCTCTTCGAGAGGCCTTGTAAACAACAAAGACATCTTCCCTATTATTAGTAGGGGTACATTCCCAGTCTTGTAATGTAGCTTCTCATACTGAGAGGACCTAGCCGTCTGAGTGTTTCCGTTATAATCTCTTTTTACGGCAAACGTTTAACTAACATCAAAACGGACTAGTACTCAAACAAGAGAACTCAAAATACTTGTTTTGGGTGTTTTTGTCTCTCGAGGGAGAGTTACAGCTTAGAGACTGATCCGATTAGGCATGTATCTGCAAGACAACGAAGACTTCGGATGGTAGGAGCTCCGCCTCTAACAATCATGTTAGAATGCGTGGGAGTGAGTAAAAAGTGCAGAAAAAGGTAAAAGTGAGATCTTCTCGGATTCTGAGATCAGGTGATTTCTCTGATGTAAGAGAAAGGTAGGTGTGAGGTAATAAATAATCTTGTCCCCATAATGGGGAAAATCTCCGTCATATGACCTAAATTCGGTGGGCTACCCCATTTTTTACGGCTTTTTAGGGAATTGGGCCTTTGAAAGCCGTCATTCCTTCTCCTGACAGTGGATTCCACGTGTCATCTTGCTATTGGCCCTTTTTGGACCAATTCTAGGTGGACACGTGTCCTGATTTTAATGGGCCACGTGGCGGGGTAATTTTACCCAAAACATTTTCCCTCATAGATGTGATGTGGCATGCCATGTGGCATCTATGACACTTGTCACTCAACAATTGGTGGAACAGATTTTACTGTTTACCTTTTAGAAAAATTACCAAGGTATCCCTGGAATTACCCCTCTATATATATGAAGTTTACCCCTCATTTTTCGCATATTCATGAAAACAACTTTGAGAGAATTTGAGATTTTTCAGAGAAAAGATTGTTATCTGCCGTTTGCTACAGTCCGCATGCTTTAATTAGCTCAATTTACCTTCGAACAATACATTCTACAAGGTAACCGCCCGACTCTTTTCTCCTTATAATTTTAAATCTCTGCCTGTGTTTGTCTTTCATTGTTTTCATATATGGTTTCACAAACACACACGACACAACCTAGGATAGCTGTCAGTCGGTCACCTGGGACGGTTGAATATAGGACTAGGGGTGCCGTCTACCCCATTCATTCGTCCCCTAACCGACCATCTCTGTGTTAGTGTTTGTGCAGGACACTATGGCCAGGACGAAAAGGATAGCTCGGCCACCTAGTGATGAGGAGGGTGAGGGTTCCATTAGGGTGCCCAGGAGATTCAATTTGCTCTAAACTATCATTAAGCTAAATTGGTTGAATATTAATGCAACATATAATTCTACAATATTAGTGATCACTTATTTAAACAATAAGATTAAAAAGGAACTGTAGACACCTAAAATTCTCCCCAAAACCAAACTCAATGATGAACAACCTTTCACCGCCATTATTGGTCGGTGTTATGGGTAATTTTCAGGCTCGTCAAGACGCACGATAGGTCGAGCGATTCAAAAGATGGCAAGCAGTCAGCGTGACTAAACCTCCTAGAAAACTCGGGTTGACTAGGTCCTACAGGATGACTTCTTCAAACTGTAGAATTATCTTCTCATTTCAAGTATTCTCCTCTTTAAATGTTATCTTCAGCAAAAGGATAAGTCCGAGACTAAGTCTAGTAACAGCCTCCGGATTTCAAGGAGATCGTTAGACGGCTCCAACGAATCTCTAGCTAGCTTAGTTAACCTAGTTTGCTCTTGTATAAATAGCGGAGTATTTGTATAAGAAAAACACAACTGACTCACCGTAGCCTAGCATCTAAGTTCTTCATATCTATTGTAATCATCAGTTTTCCATAGTGAATCAGTGGTCTTACACCCACCCGCAGTTTTTCTCGTATTTGGGTTTTCTGCGTCATCAAATCATCTTGTCTATTACCTTTTACGTTTCAATACTCCAGCCGTCGTACGTCTCAACCTTAGGTCGCCTTTGAGCGAAATTGGGCATAAATAGTGGGATTGAGTATTTAATCTTTAGAGTGCTTAAATCCATATTTCCATTTCATAAACCAACCCAATTCCTAGCCCATTTCCCCAAACCATAACTTATTTTCTTCTTTTCGTGCCTTTAAACCCAAAATAATTCATTTTGTGTCCTTTAAAATAATTCATTTATGGTCCTTTTATAAAAACATTTAGTCCAATTTATTTTGCTCCATAATCTGGGTCCAATGATTGACTAGTTGGATGGGGTTTGAAAAGAGATTTCCAACGATATATTATAAGCCCAAATCCAAGTTATAACGAATAAGTTATAGCCAAAATACTAAACTGAGCCCAAACCGAACCTAAGCCCACCTTACCTACGACCCAATGATCATGTGGAGGGTTCAAATTATTTAATCCCATTCCTAAACCAATTAGGATTAATTAGAAGCTTCTATAAGTTTCTAAAAGATCTTAATTATCATTTTTGAAAAGATAAGATTAAAGAGTTTGAAATTGAATAAAACTTTTCTTTTTGAAAGTCCTAATTTTATCCGAATTGAAAGATGTTCAAAGATAGACAGATATTATTTTTGTGCCTCATAGTTTTTATCTAAATTTTATATGGTTGGATATCCCTTGAAATTATCTTTCCAATGATATATTATAATATCAATTCCGAGCTATAACGGAAAAGTTATGAATGAAATATCAAACTCTATCTAAAACTGACACCGTCTCACTATTTTGGCCATATATTTTATTCTACAAAGTATTTTAATCTGATTCCAATTGGGTTAGAAATTATACTTCAACAGATTTTCAACTACATATTATTTATCTTATTCCAATTTCTGGATCAAAAGATATGATAAAAAAACAAAAACCGCAAAAATTGCTGTCTATCGCAAAAGTATTATTCCAATTCGAATTCTTATCTTTTCTTAATTCTTTGACCCTTATTTTTCCTTATAAATAGAGGTCATATTTCCCCTTTTCAGTCATCAACAAGCTTGATCACAAAATAATTCTCTTCTCCCTCTTTAGCTTAAACACTAGCCTCCCTATTCTTTCATTCCTTCCCCTAAGCACTCCAAGGAGTCCATACAATACCTGAAGTTCTATACTCTAACCAAGGCGTGATAGGTAGAATTAACTAAGGGTTTGGACCAAATCAACTCTACTTTTAATTTGATTTAATTTTCATTTGATTTATATTTTTTATTGAAGTTACTAACAATTTATTCATGATGTAGCAATTTAAAGGAACGCGCGGAATGTGAGTAATTAATTAATTTAATTACTCTTATTTTATTTTAATAATGCTAGTATCATGATTAAATTTATTATTTATATTTTATTTGACTAACAATATTATTGTTAAATTTCTTCTAATATTAATATTTACTCTATTATTATGATCACCATATTGCATGTTCAAAGGGAATATGTAATTGAAAATCACGACTAATAAGATAATTTGGACGACCGGTTTAGATTCCTTTTTAATCTTGTTATTAAATCAAGTGATCACTAATATTTTAGAATTATATTTTGCATTAATATTCAACCAATTTAGCATAATAATAGTTTGGATCAAATTGAATATCTTGTTTGTATTCATTTGAGACGCAAAAATCACTTTTCACTATAAGAATCGAGTAGAGGCCAATACGTGCGAATGTGACTCCATAACTCACTTCGTACCATCATCCCCGATCCTCCTTTCGTGATTCTGAGCCATATGGAGTTAGTAATCTCATGGATTATGAATGGGGTGTAACCTTCACGGGTCAATCGTTGTTGTCTATCGTTGTCCCTTATTCGTGGTTGCCTTTTATGATCCGTGAACGGTTTACAAGTTCCTTAAAAACTTATTGGCTGCTCCCTACTTTAATTGTCCCTAATTGTATACATCAATTCCCACTTTCTATGAGTGTCAAGCATATTCACACATGCTTTAACGTAGGCGCACTTCGAACGACGCCTACAGGAACCTAAACCGGTTGTCCAAATTATGTTATTGCGTTATATTCAATGACATATTCCCTTTAAACATGCAATATGGTGATCATAAAATATAATAGAATATACATCAATATTTGAAGCAATTCAACAATAATCCAACAATATAAAATCCTTGAAAAAATAATAGAAATAAAAGGAACATGATTTCTTACTATGATTTTGCTTGCTTGCTACTATAAAACAATAAACGAGTTAGTAACTTCAAGGAAATAAATAAAATAATAATTTAAATTAAATTAAATTAAATAGAGTTTATTTGGGGCCAAACCCTCAAACTGTTCTACCTTTCACGCCATGGTTTAAGGACATAACCTCGTGTAAAGTACGGACTCCTTGGAGGAGTGAATTTTGAAAGAATAAGGTAGGCTAGTGTTTAAAGAAAAGAAGAGAGAAGAGAAAATTAATTGGTGTACCGAACAACAGAAATGAGGGGGTATTTATAGGGAAAATGAGCATAAGGAACACAAGGAACCCTAAAAAGATAAAAACCCTAAAAAATACTTTCGCGACACGACAAAGAACGCCGCGACACGAGAGAACTTTGTGTGACGCGGGACAGAAAACAGGCTACATAAGGTAAAACGCGTTTAGGGATTACGTGGAGAATACACGGAGCAATCCCATGTCACGGGATTGGCACCGTGACACGGGAAAATATGCTGTGATGAGGCACAGTTTGCCGTGACGAGGGGGATGCTGCTTCCATTTTTACGTCCATATACATTTAAACCCTAATTATGCTCAGCATTTTTATGTGCCGTTTCGTAATTTCAGGCTATTTAGGTTTATTATTTATTAATTGGGCTAAAATAATAAATAATATGAAATGAATAAAAAGTTTTGGGCCAAAATAAAAATTGGACTATGCTTTGACTAAACATTAAGATTAATTCGTTGACTATTTTATGAACTGAATTTGATTGCATATGAATTTTAAGCACTCTTGGGATTAAATACTCAACCCTACCAATAATGACGGTGAAAGGTTGTTCATCATTAGGTTTGGTTTTGGGGAGCCATTTTTAGGTATCTACAGAAACCCCCACTTTGACTGAGTTTGTAGAAACGTCAATTTCGAAAACGATAGTCAAAGTAGTCGATAGGGGCAGAGATTGATTTAAGATGTTCTATGATCCTAAATCACCCTATATACACCGAAACCTGTAGAAAAGTGTTAGTTCCACAAATAAAAGAGTAAAGAGATAGAATGCGTATTTGACACCAGTGTATCGGTGACAAATGAGTTTGGTAGCTTCCTATGCTTGAAGGAATCCAATGCATGTCGTTTTGTTGAAAGACTTTCCATGCTTGAGGAAAGTCGATTGATGAGTTTGGTAGCTTTCTATACTTGAAGAAATCTACCGGATGATATTTTCCACGCTTGAGGAAAGTCGACATACGAATTTGGCGGCTTTCTATGCTTGAAGAAATCCACCGATAATACTTTCCATGCTTGAGGAAAGTCCACTGATGAATTTGGCGGTTTTCTATGCTTGGAGAAACCCACCGATAATACTTTCCATACTTGAGGAAAGTCAACAGATGAATTTGGCGGTTTTCTATGATTGAAAAAATCCATCGATTGAGATACTTTCCATGCTTGGGGAAAGTCGATAGATGTTATAATCGTTGACTTCTTCGTTTTGAGAGGTGACAACGATCGAAAATTTTCCATGCTTGAGGAAAAACTTGTCTAATAAGATTGCAAGTCTCTATGTATCGAGAACTTTGTGCCGTGAAATTATGGTGGTTTGATTGTCCTTGAATGTGGGCTGTAGTTGGTTCGCTTGTCCCTGAATGTGGGTTGTAGTTGGTTCGCTTGTCCCCGAACGTGGGCCATAGATGATTCACACCTTCAAGTCAACTATCCGACCATGTTGGGTGTTTAAAATGTCAAAAATGTGACCTTGATGCTTGCTAGGGATAAAATGGTAATTTTGGTACCACTTAAATACCAGTTAGAATTTTTTGCGTATTTTCGGTAAGAAAATACTGTCCAAAAGTTGCGGAAAATCGTCTAAACCTGGTCAAAGATGCTAGGAATATTCGCTGGAGCATCCAGGAGCGTTTAGATCACATGCCTATGCACCTTGCCATGTGGCTCCGCCGTGACACGGCAAGAATTACCGTCAAACGGTAAAATTCACGTGACACTGGAATCTTCTTCCTGGTCAAAGTGCTTCGATTCCAGGTCTTTTGACTGCGCCATGTCACAAGGTATGCTCGGATGCCATCGATCTAGAATTCCAATGGGCTCCATCCAGGTGGAGCTTCCGTCAAGAATTCCAATGGGCTCTTCATGTATACTTTGCTTTTCCAGAACTTCCCAAAAGACTGATTGAGGCATATCACAGTTTGCGGAGGATGCCAGTTTGGACAATGCATCCGCCTGATTGTTTTCAGATCTGGGCACCTGACTTATATGAAACTTTTCAAGTGCCCCAGCTTCAACCTTGACTGCCTGAAGGTATTTGATCACAGCCAGGTGGGTGGCTTCATACTTGTTTCGGGGTTTTCTGATGTCCTGCGGGAGAGTTACAATTCCGAGACTGGAACCGGACGCCTGTACCTGCAAAATAACGGAGACTCCTGGGAGCTCCGCCTCCAACGGTCAAGTTAGTACTTGATTAAGGAGTAATTAATGCGGAAATTAAAGTGATTAGGTCTCTCTAGGTGAGAGTGTTTAATGTAGGTAATCTGCTTTGTTAGCGAGATCAGCCGGTTATTACTGTGTGTAATTAATGTGTTTTTTTCGTTCTCTTTTCGTAATCCCCCTTAATGAGGATTAAGGGAGGTATTTATAACCTTGGGAAACGTGCCCATCCTAGGTTTAGGTTAACCTAGGGCTGATTGGGCTTCCCTCGGAAGTTGGGCCTGGGTGGCCGGTTTCTCCATTAGGCATGGAGTATGCCACATGTCATGACATAATAGGTCCAAGGTGGACGAATAAGCGCGTGCCACGTGGCAAGCCCTGACAGTTCCAACTGGGAGACACTTGGCAGGACCTGATTGGCCCACGTGGCGCATTCCGATTGGTGGGAGCAAAATCCCCTAATCATTTGCCCCTCACAGGTGGCACGTGATTGGTCACGTGTTACCTGTGACAGGTGTCGCACTGTAACAGGCGGCGACCTTCTACAGGTGTCAGTCGGCGAAAGGACGAGAGATTTTCCCGCCCAAATTTTGAATTCTGAAAGTGACCCTTCGCCTTCTCACTTCGCCTATATAAGGGAGGATTGTCTTGAGTCATTTTCACACTTTGAGAACTTTTTGAGAACATTCGGACCCCTGAACTTGCTTTGACATTTTGGACCTTTTCTGCCTACCGCCTGTTCTGACAAGCCGACTGCACAGGATTTTCAGAACTTCATCAACCGTCACTCGTTCAGGTAATTGTCAGTTCTCTTACTCTTAATTTTCTTTTTATTTTTTGAAATGGCACCACGGAAGCACACGACACGACCTAGGTTAGTGATCAGCCGGTCACCGGGGACGGCTGAATCTAGGACTAGGAGTGCCGCCTGCCCTTTCCGGACCCATCTTTGCCCTTTATACAAAGTCCGACTGTATCTGTGTCTATGCAGAGCAGGATGGCCAGAACAAAAAAGACAGCTAGGATCTCAAATTTAGACGGCTCCTCCCACAGGGTGCCGCTTAGTGAAACATCTGACCAGGCGCCAGATGTGGAAGTGAAACAAGGCGGCCTGAATGCCGGCAATTCTGTGGGGGAGTCATAGTGACCCCTTCCCATTTAACAGTTAACAATTCTGCTCCTTTTCAAAGAGAGGAGGCGGGCCCCTCCGGGAGAGGGGAGGAGTCGTCCTCTTCGGACTCATCAGAGGGCGATTCCGAGTCAAGCTCTTCTGGCCATGCTTCTTTGGGTACAGAAGAGAAAAACAGCCGCCTGCAAGAGGCGAGACTTTCTCACGCAGTTGAGAAGGGGGACAATTGGGCGGAGCCATCCGCCTCTTACCGAGAGCTAAATACCCCCTACTACTGCACGGAACCTCGGGGCCGGATCACAGCCATGCAAGAGAAAGTGGAGAGCTTTATTGCAAACCACACCATGGGCCCTGACTATCTAGTGTTTGTGCCGGATCCAGAAGACACAGTCGTCTGGCCGGCTGGTTCCAGTTATGATAGCGCCTGCTTTGGCTGCTACGAGGCGGCCATCAAGGCAGGGCTGCGCTTCCCATTACATCCGGCTGTTCAGCGGATTTTCGATGGGTATAAGTTGGGGTTATGGCAGTTAGCCCCAAACTCCTGGGTCAACGTACTCGGCTATGTGGCCGGGTGCGAACTGCACGGGGTGGAGCCGAGCTTCGAGGCTTTCGCCCATATGAACTATCTCAGCCGGACCCCTAAGGCAGGCGGTACCGGCTGGTATCAATTGACGAGCCACAGGGGCTACCTCATGACAAGAGGTAAAGCAAATAAGTGGAAGGACTGGCGGAGCACCTTCCTCATCATTGAGAGTTCAGACATTGAGCTGAACAAGCGCTTCAATAGGTGGAACAGGAATCCGCCTCTTCTTGCAGGCGGCCGTAGCATGCCGCCTGTTCCCCCCAAGGCTAAGAAAGAGATCCTTGATAAAGGACTCTTTAAAGTAGAGTCGAGGGTCGACTCTACTTCAGGGGTACGAGAGCAAGTACCCCTGCACTGCGTCCTGAGCTTCAAGTGGCTTTATGACGAGTACTTTTTGGCCGCCTATGGCCTCAGCAGTCGGTGCTCAAGAGGTAGTCGGCCTGTCGAATACTCTGTTGTTCCATACATTTGTTGTTTATCTTTTATTAACTTTGCTGTTTGTTTTTGCAGCTGACGCCATGAGCAAAATCACCGCCTCCAAGACTGCGGCGGCCATGTTGCGGGCCTCCATCATGCAACAAGCTTCAACCGACTCCCCCAAGAAGGGGGCACCCTTGGTGAGCCCCGAACCTTTAACCCTTTTTTTTTTGGAGTTGTTTATGCATATATTGACTTTTTTTCTTCTTTTTTAGACGGGTGCTCCAAGAGCTTCATCTTCCCAACAGCCGGACCCCAAGGCCCGGAAGACGACTGTTGGGAGCTCTCCTGGTTCTGCCAGGAAACATGTGGCGGCTGAGAAACAGCCGGCCACTTCTTCTAAAACTCCAACTGGGCCGCCTAGAAGTAAGAAGTTGTCCTTGTAAATTTTAGACTCGCTCCCTTTTTACTAGGTCTAATCCGTTTGTTTATGCTTGATGCAGCCGGCCCTCAGGAGCCTGACTTGGTAGAGATGGCCAAGTCTATGATCAGGGCAGTTCCTCCAGCTGAAAGGGAGGCGGTCAGGGGTGTTGGCACCCTTGACCTAGACGGGATTGCAGGGGTCCTTGCTGAGGTATACTTAGCATATTTTTGAGTATTTGAATTTCTGGACGCCTGTTTTCTTTTTGTTTGGAAACTGACGCCTGTTCCTTTGTACTTAGGCCCTGCTCCGAGTGAACGGCCTTCGCAAGCCGCTTGATCGGAAGAACAAAGAGGTAAAGGCTGCAAAAGCTATGGCCGCCTCTGACTGTGATAAGGCAATGTTTCAAATTGCCCAAAATGAAGTTCTGACCATTGATATTCTTTATTATCAGGCGCAGGCTACCGCCGCTGTTCGGGCTCAGTTAGAGGCGGCCCAGAAGAAGAATGACGAGCTGGAGGCGACCATCACAAATCTCAAGGCCGAGCTGAAACCTCTTCGCCTGAAAATGTACTCTTACGAAGCCTTGGAGAAATCCTTGGCCAACGTAAAGGAACGCCTGGTGACCCAGGAGAAGAGTCTTACTCAGGAGCTCTCGGAAAAGGCCGAGCAAGAGAAGAAAGAGCTGGTCCGGGAGATGATGGAAGACTCCGCTCAAATCCAGCGCATGACTTGGGGCCGCCTCTTCCCCAGTGCCGACTTTGCCTCTTGGGAAAGAACGTACCGCCAGTGTTCTGATACATATAATCAAGAGATCCTGGCGGCTGCTGAGGAAGAGGCGTTGGAGGAAGCGTTGGAGGAGGAGGAGCCGGTAGTGGCGCTTGTGCCGCTTGGGGGTAAGGCATCAAAAAAGGATGCAGCTGAAGCCGAGTCCAGCAAGAAGAGTGCTGACCAGGCGGCAGCTGCTAATATTGATGATCTGCCCCCTTCTTAAGCTTTATGTATTCTTTCCACGGCCTGCGTGCCGTTTGCTTTGTATTTACCCGGCCAGGGGGCCGGGGCTTTGAATATTTTGCCGGTCTTTAATGACCGGCTTCTTTTTAATGAATTTTTGTTTTGCCTCAAATTTGTCTAAGTATTCCATATTCTAATATCCAATTGTTCACTAGACCGACTGTTTTGCATGGCCGATAGTTAGTCACGCCGCCTATGCCCCTGGACGACTGGTTGTCTGTTTCCAGGATAGTCGATCAATCGGCCATTTATCCAATCGGTATTCGAACTATTTTGTCTGGATCCTTTTTAGGCAGGCGGTCCTGTCATTTGTAAATTTAACCAAGTAGGAAAGTGGTCTGACCAAGTAAACATGAGTATTACCTAGTCGCCAAGGAACTGAGTAGTAGAGATAACAAGCGGCGGGTACCGGTTGTTTCCCTTTATTCGGCAATATTTGTTGGCTTTTAACTCGTAATTTGTTAACCTAGCAGGAGTAGTGGTTGAGAGCCCCTGTTTGCTAAAAACAGGCGGACGACCCATACCTTTTAGGCTCCATACTAAGTTTGAGGGAGTGACTATAAGTTAACATAGGAGTTACTTAGTCTCCGTCACACTCGAGATTGAGTAGTAGAGATACCAGGCGGCGGAGGCCGGATGATCCCCTTGATTCGCCAATGTTTGTTGGCTATTAACTCAATAGGTTACCTAGTAGGAATAGTGGTTTGAGTGCCCCTGTTTGCCAAAAAAACAGGCGGTCTGCTCAAACCTTTTAGGTTCCATACCAAATTTGAGGGAGTGACTATGAGTTAACGTTGGAGTTACTCAGTCGCCGTCACTCTTGCTTGAGAAGTAGAGGTACCAGGCGGCGGAGGCCGGCTAGACCCCTTGATTCGCCAATGTTTGTTGGCTATTAACTCAAGAGGTACCCCCTGCATTTATCCCAAGTAATACAGGCGGTCATCTGACTCAGATGTCAACTGCTACCACTGGTTTGGTTAGTGATAGAGTTATCCTTGTCTCAAAAACGGCTACGTGGTTGCGCTTGGGGACAGTCGTATAGGTGTCGTGTAATTAGTTTATAGAACAATGTTCCACCCAAAAGGGAGCTGCTCTCTGCGACGAATTTCATCCGGAGGGATGCCGCCGGACGCCTGCTATGTTGTTGGGACAGGTCGTATTAGTTTTGTAGATTTGATCAGTTGGCTTGGCGCCTGGTCTGATCATTCGGCCTGTGGCCTTGGTAAGTTCTTGGTGAACGTAAGTGCTAAGTAAAAGGATGTAGCCGCCTGTTAGGCACAGGGTCGACCAGGCCCCAATCTTTTTAGCTAAGTATTAGGGGGGTGGCTATGTGTTTGGAACCAGTCGGCCATCTTCTTATGGTGAGTAGCCGACTATATGTCCAGACGACATGCCCCTATTATGAGTAAAATACTCAATGGAGAGTAGCCGACTGTATAGGTACAGACGACATGCCCCTCTGAAGATAGAGTGAAAAACTCAATGGAGAGTAGCCGACTGTAAAGGTACAGACGGCATGCCCCTCTTAAGTAAGAATAAAAATTAAACATGAAGAGTAGCCGACTATTTGTTAGTAGGCGTGCCCCTCTTAGTACAAAATTGAATAGTAAGTGCAAACTTTTATTAAGTAGCTCTTGACTATTTACATCATTCAAAAGAAATATTTCTTAAGATTATCTACATTCCAAGTTCGAGGCAACGGTTGTCCGTCTGGTGTTTCCAGACGGTAGGTACCGTCCCTGACTTCCTCATAGATTCGGTAGGGTCCTTCCCAGTTGGGAGTTAGTTTGCCAGACTCATTAGCCCTACCAACTGCTTCCATTTTTCTAAGTACAAAGTCCCCTACTTTGAGTGGACGCCTGTGTACTTTTTTGTTGTATGATCTAGTCATTCTCAGGCGATAGATTTCATGGCGCAAAACAGCATTGCCCCTCTTTTCAGGAAGTGAGTCTAATGCTAGGCGCATGGCCTCCCAGTTTGCCTCTTCGTCATATAGCATTACTCGAAGAGTCGGCTCGTAGTGTTCTATTGGAAGGACAGCTTCCGCACCATAAGTTAGGAGGAATGGAGTTTCTCCAGTCGCCCCTTTTTCAGTCGTCCTAATGGCCCAGAGAACATGTGGTAGTTCATCCGCCCAAAGGCCGCCTACTCGTTCAATCTTTTTCTTGAGACCGTCTGAGATGATTTTATTAAAGGCTTCTACCTGGCCGTTTGCTTGTGGACGGCCGACAGATGCAAAGTAGTTTGCAATTCCTTGGTCACCCAACCAGCTTTTGAGAACAGCCGTCTCAAATTAGGGACCATTATCAAAAACCATAGACATGGGAACCCCGAACCGAGTGATGACATTTTTCCAGATGAATGAAATTACATCCTTCGTCTTGATTCCCTTTACAGCCTCCGCCTCTACCCATTTAGTGAAGTAGTCGACGACAACAAGTATGTACCTCCTTACGCCTGTAGCAGTGACAGGCGGTATTTTAGGTCGTCACTAAGACACCTCTATCAAATGATATTTGTAGTCCTAAACATGCAACTAAAAGAGTATAGAGGCAAGTTAAGGGTCGAACATAGGGAAACGATTAAGCACCGCTATTTATCTCCTAATGTTAATCTAATTCGATCAAGAAGTGTGGTGGGTAAAGTAATGACTAAAGGGGATAGAACAACAATTAAAATAGGTACTAGGGGGAAGGATCAAACATGCTTTGATTTCAACGAAGTTAGGCATCGGAAAATAGGTTTACATGTAACCCAAGCGACTCATACAAGGCAATATCAAGAATACTCTCTAATCACCTATCGGGATTAAGATCCTTCCTAGCTAACATACGCTCACACTATCGTCGTAAGGCATACAAGCTAAGGTCATGCAATAATCAATCACCTAATGACTATTCCTAAATCGCACTATCGTCACGATTTAGTTCACGTCATTCAACCACAACATGCATATGGCCATAAACATGGAGTGACTAATAAGTATAAGCACAAGGAAGATTTAATCACAAATATTCCAAATTAACCTAGCCTAACATACATCAAACTCAAAGTATATCTTCACCAAACCCCTAGCAACAAGAAACTACTCACTAGTCATAACTACAACTACAATCATGCTAAGCAACATTATAACCAATGAAATGGTAAGAAAGACAAAGTTTTTATCAACTAAATTAACAAGAGTAGAAGCTTTAATCATAAAAGCAAGAGACAATAGAGAAATATACCAAAACCTTCATTGAAATCCAAATAAAGAGCCACACATCATTCAATCTTCAATCTCCAAGCTTGACCATACATCAATGTTGCAAAATTACTTCTTCAAAAACTAAAAGTAAAACTAATGTTGATAGACAATGAGAATTACACTAAAAGCTATATGATTGTTCAATACAAAATTTTTCTAAAACAAA
This sequence comes from Chenopodium quinoa, assembly GCF_001683475.1. Classification (NCBI taxonomy): domain Eukaryota; kingdom Viridiplantae; phylum Streptophyta; class Magnoliopsida; order Caryophyllales; family Amaranthaceae; genus Chenopodium; species Chenopodium quinoa. The sequence goes on along the minus strand of NW_018742318.1, from coordinate 11,101 downwards.
GACCTAGAAATTGATATTTTTGAGCTCTCCCCTTGGGTTTCTATGCTAGTTTTTTTTTTATCTTTTCCTCCCCCCTTAGCCGTTTTTGCCTTTTTTTTTCTTTTAACTTGGGCTGAAATCGGGATTTGAATCAGCAGCAGAGAGGCGCGCCCGCGCCCAACAGTGGCGCGCCCGCGCGTTAAATGATGGCGCGGCCGCTCCTAGAAATGCGCGCCCGCTCCAAAGAGGGTATTTAATGGTTGATCCCGCTCATCAGCGCGCCCGCGCTCTATAGATGCGCGCCCGCTCCTTTGGTTGCGCGCCCCCGCCATTCGTCTGGTTTGGATTTCTTCCTGTTTTGCCCTTATCCCTTCCATCTCTGAATCAACAGCATACGCCTGCAATCATGGAACAGGAAGGCAAGGCGTGATACAACGAAAGGGGAGGGGAGTATAGACTACCTAAACCACATGAATACACATTACGCGCCACAAAGGTAGAATACTCGAAATAGGAGGATCATAGCAAAAACATACTAAAATGAACTGAATTATTACTAAAACTACTAGAAAAGACTATCCTAAGAGCGACATAAATGTCACTCATCAAATTCCCCCAAGCTAGACCTTTGCTCGTCCTCGAGCAAAGCTAAAGGCAAAGAAGATTGAGAAACGATTATCCAAACACAAGCAATATAAATAAAAATAAAATAAAATAAAATAAAATAAAATAAAATAAAAAGAGGGGGGGAAGGAATTTACACTAACTCACTTTCGTAGGAATCACGGTTGTTTTTAACATAAACAACAAGCCATTTAAACCTCAAAGTCGCCAATGAGGACGAGTATGCTCTCGTGGGGGTTTCCAAAGAGTTTAACCCACAACTCTTGGCGACATGCTCAAGACAAACCAAAACAAAGGAGCAAATAAAGAAGAAAATCAACTACAAACAAGCATAGATGGATGACAATCTTTCTAGGTACTAAGAGTAAACACATTTTTGGATGCCAATGGTTGATTGAAAGATAAGTTATTCTAAGCATAGAGAACTCTAATATGCTCCACTCCACCCGCATTCCATACATTCTTACCGCGTTCCCTCATCTGGATTCAAATCCACCCTTCAAGGTAGTATCTCATGACTCCACGAAGGAGCCGGAACAAATGAAACAAGGGTGACCCGACATCTTACCAAGTCATGCTCTCTCCATATGCTTGAAATCTAGCTCCCTCCACCGACTAGTGACTCAACCAATCCAAGTTAAAAGGACTTAGGGTTGTAATGCAGGCTAGGAGGTAAGGGTGAGGAAAGAAATAAATAAATAAATAAAATAAAATAAAATAAGTAAATATGAAAATTTGGTGGTAAATCCTAATTGTGAAGCAGAAGATGTCGCCAATTCTCATAACAAAGTAGAATATCACCAATTTCCAAACAAAATACATCTTCCCCCAAGCTTATTCAGCACAAACTCACAAAAGTATATACAAAATGCGTAGAACCTCTCCCCCAAGCTTGAAATGAGCAGTGCCCTCAATGCTCAAACTATATACAATTTTTTTTTTTTTTTTTTTTTTTTTTTTTTTTTTTTTATGGGGAACTTCCATTGTCCTTGCTTGTTATTTCAAATTCCAAACCATCACCTTGCAACTTTCCGATTTTAAATCATTACAAACTATCATGTCTCAAACTTCACAAGTCATTGGGCGAAAAGTGAAACAAAAGGTCATGGGGTTTGAATGTGTTTATGAACAAAGAGGTGCAGGCTCAATCATGGCTAGCAAGGGGCAAACGCAAAAAGAAAAAAAAAAAAAATAATTTATCAAGAAGCAACAAAAGGAAAGATAAACCTAGAAAAGCAAAATAGTCACCGAAGAAAATGCTTTTATCGTCCTTAGATATAGTTCGGTCGCGATCTCGGGTAGCTAGACAACAAGTTCTCGATCGAAGCATGCCTTGGTAAGGATCCTATGCCGCTCATACAATAAGTGGTGGAGGCTTGAACAATAAATCTGACATGGGTTACAAAAACTACCTTTAGGGCTTCAAATCCCCCAAAGAGGGCAACGCCATCTTACCACAAACAAGTGAATTTGGGTTCGGTGGGCCTTACGAGTTCTAGCAACTACCTTAGCATAGACATATCTTAGAGTCAACCAATGGCAATCCAAGAACGCGGAAACTCTTAATCCTTAGGAATAAAGACATTCAAGAACGCAAGTCAAATTAATTTTTTTTTTTTTTTTTTTTTTTTTTTTTTTCGCTATAAACTAATCTACCCTTGACAAAATTTCTAGATCTTCACCAAAATCAACATTACCTCAAAAATCATCAAGCCATAAATACATACCTGCACTGGTGAATCGCCATGTTGGCGAATACCAGTAATCATCATTATCGACAGGGAAAACGGGGGGCGGACTCAGCGGTATCCATCAAACCGAGAGAAGCGTCCCCAAAGCAGCATCATCATCAAAACCATATCAAAAACTCATCAACAGTATTAGTGAACAGGGGCAAAGTCAACCAAAGAAAACAGTCATGTAACTCAGTAGAATCAGCAGCATGAAGGTACAGGGAAAACAATGAAAGACCGGCATGCGAGCAAGTAAGAATCCCAACCAAGTCACTCCCTACCAAGAGTATATCTCCAACTCATCAAAATAAGCGTACAAAAACAAGGGAGAGAGATATACTCAAGGACGCAGCCTACTGGCCACTAGAGCCGGGCTCACTAGGTGAGCCAGACCGACGTGGCGGCTCGTCATAAGTGAAGCCACTAGGGGGGCCGAAAAGGCCCCAACCACCGTCAAAGCCCGGCGGCCAACCGTAGTGACCTCTGTAAAGATCCTCTTGCCAACTAGGCAAAGGATCAGAGGGAGTGTCCTCGGATTGAGAGTACAGAGGGGCGGGGTGATCAGGATGTGCATAGGGGTACGCAGGGTCCCCTCTAAAGTCACACCCGCCGGGCACACGATAATCGTACTGCCCGTCCTCTGGGAAGCTGCGGAGCTCCCTACTAGGCTCGGAAGGACCTTGCCAGTAGGGGTAAGTGGGGAGATTGTCCCCCCCCCAAGAAGGAACAGGGCCGTGCTGAGGCGGCCAATTGGGGTAGTTCACGGGGGGGGCAATCTCTCCTCTATCCACAGCGGAGTCATAGAGGGCCTGCTGCTGCAGATGGTGGCCTTGCTGTGACTCATAAATTGCCTGCAACTGCCTAGCTATATCAGATAGCTGAAATGTACCTGTACCTGCGGGTTGCTGGGTAACCGGCTGCTGCTGCTGCTCCTCCTCCTGAACCTCCTCCTCATTACCCATTCCAACCTCATCGTCCCCATCGGCATCGGGCACTCGCCCGCTATCTCTCAAAACTCTCCACACATTAGGGGACTGACGCGTGAGAGAAGTGAAGTGAGGCTTGGGGAGGAAACAATGGTGGGCTCCTCTAACTAGCCACCTAAAAGCATTGGGGTTCGCCGTGGGGGTAATAAAATCAGAACGGCGAAGCTGGTCCAAATCAAGGTAAATATCCCCACTACTACCTACGGCCGTGCATAGAGGTAGAAGGTCAGTGTAACCTAATTTGGTGGCCAGTCTAGTGACCATCGCCCCGCAGTGTATCTCCCCTGGCTTTTTCCCCTTTGCTATGGCTTGGGAGGTTTGCATGAAGAGGAAACCCAAATTCAACCTCCGAGCATGCTCTGCCTTTGTGGCTATCCATAGGCAAAGGACCTCTTCCTTAGTCAGCTTCCCTAGGTCCTGCTTAGGAATGATAGAATACCCTAATAAACGGTGTAGGATCCTAAGGGCAGGGTGCCAAATCTCACTGGCTAAGGAAGTCCGGGTGTAAAACTAATTTTTGCCTGAAATGGAACGCCACCAAGCGTACTCACTATACTCCCCAAAGCTCTCATATAGAGGGTAGTGAATGTCGGCATCGGGGTGAAGGTCGAGGGCTCGGTTGAACTCTGCCAATGACATGGTGTGGGGGTTGTTGAAGAGTTGGAAAGAAATTCGAAAGTCGTCATTTTCTAGACTATCCACTTGAAAAGACGAGAAAAACTCTAATGTGGGTTCTTTGTAGGTCATGAATGAGGAGTTTATGAATGACCCTAATCGAAGGTTGTCAAAAAGAATCCACAAATCATCATTAATACCGAGTTTTATCATGTCTCCACGATGGTAGTGTCTAGAAGGTCGCAACTTACGTTTTTGCATTTCCGAGTGTATGGAGGAGTGGCTTTTGTGTAAAAATTTTAGGGTGGGTAAGGCATTGGGTTGGTCTGACTCTTGGTTTTGGGACGATTGTCCCGACTTTGCAGTTTTTCTCTTCTTCCCAATTCTTAGACTCATGACTGGCCACCTCTTTTTTTTTTTTTTTTTTTTTTTTTTTTTTTTTTTTTTTTCACTCCTTTTCAAAGCCAACTCCGGCTATTTCCACCCTTAACCTCCACAAAACTACAATGTACCTGTTCACAAGCAATAATAATCCAACCACGCAACGAATATAGCCTAAGATACTAATCAACAACAACAAGTTCAACAGAATCCAGCAATAATTTCAACAATAATCAACCAAATTTCGCTAATAACCTAAGATAATCAAAATCCTTACTTAAAATTAATCCAAGAGAATAATTAACTAAGGAGATCGAATACCTTTACCTTTATGCGGAAGATTGCTGTTTTGGTGTCGATTTGGTGAAGGATTTGAGTAGGAAGGGGGGGGGGTTCGTTGCGGTTGTGCCCTTGATGCCCAATTGCTACCTTTGAAGATGAACAAACGGAGAGGATGATTGATTGAAGCTTGAGGATGATTGATGTGGTTTATATTTTGAGAATGATTGATTTATGAAGGTGGAAGAAGATGATCTTGGCTATGGTGGTGAGGAGCGGCCGCGAAGAGAGAGAAAGGCAAAGAGGGTTTGGTTTATGTTTGTGAGGATTTGGAAATTGCGGGAATATAAGAAGCCACCGTATTTTTTTTTTCTGATATCCAGAAAGGCGCGCCCGCTCCCGATTAAGGCGCGCCCGCTCCTTAAAGAAAACGCGAGCCGCTCCTATATCGCGCCTAAATCGCTCCAACTTCCTGGAAATCAGTAAAACTACAGCGCGCCCGCGCTAATAATAGACGCGCCCGCGCCTTCTTTAAAACGCGAGCCGCTCTGCAATCGCGGCCAAATCGCTCCTGCCTCCTGGAATGGAAGTAATTTTCAAGCGTATACCAGGCGCGCCCGCGAAGAAACCAGGCGCGCCCGCACCTTACTGCTCATGCGGGCCGCGCTTCAGCCGCGATAAAATCGCTCCAACTCCCTGGAATTGGAGAATTTACATTCACAAAAACGGCGCGCCCGCGATGAAACCAGGCGCGCCCGCGCCTTACTGCTGTTGCGGATCGCGCTTCAGCCGCGATAAAATCGCGCTGAGGTTCTGTTTCTTTAGAATTCATCCGAGCACAAATTTCAAAATTCCTCTCTTTTTTAATTTTTCTGCTTTGCTCTTGCCTTTCTTTCCTCGTGGACACACGCAATCACGCCTGCATCAGAATTGATTGGGAAGAGCGTTAGGTGGATTAGTTCAAGCGATTTGAAAGAAAATAAAATCAAAGAGGTTAGAAACCGGGTTGCCTCCCGTAAGCGCTTCTTTAACGTCACTAGCTTGACGTACTTCACACGGAATCATGGTGATTTGGAAACATCAATGAGAGATAAATTTTCTGGCTTCTCAATTAGCTGACCCTCATAGTATGGCTTGAGACGCTGCCCATTCACTTTGAATGGAGGGTACTTGTCATTGAAAATCTCAACCGAGCCATAAGGAAAGGTTTTGGACACTTGAAATGGACCGCTCCATCTAGATCTCAATTTCCCAGGGAAGAGCTTGAGTCTTGAATTGTAGAGCAGGACCTTTTGTCCTTCCACAAATTCCTTCTTGGAAATTCGAGCATCGTGCCATGCCTTGGTTCTTGCTTTGTAGAGGCTTGCACTGTCATATGCATTCATTCTCAGCTCTTCCAACTCATGAAGCTCTAGAAGCCTTTGCTCACCCGCACTGTGGAGATCAAAGTTGATTTGCTTGATTGCCCAATGCGTTCGGTGCTCCATCTCTACGGGTAAATGGCAATTCTTCCCATAAACAAGCTTATAGGGGGTAGTCCCTATAGGAGTCTTGAAGGCGGTCCTATATGCCCACAATGAATCAATGAGCTTACTGGACCAATCCTTCCTTGTTCTAGCAACAATCTTCTCTAAGATGACTTTTAACTCCCTATTTGTGACCTCCGCTTGACCACTTGTTTGGGGGTGGTAAGCAAGGCCTCGCTTGTGAGATACACCGTACTTTGAAAGAAGCTTGTTGAATGCATGGTGCTTGAAGTGTGAGCCTCCATCACTTATGATTGCCTTAGGAACACCGAATCTTGGGAAGATGACTTTCTTGAACAAATTGATGACCACCCTTGAGTCGTTGGTGGGAGATGCCACGGCTTCCGCCCATTTGGAGACATAATCAACGGCAACTAGAATGTGCCGGTTTCCTTGGGATGAGATGAAAGGGCCCATGAAGTCAATTGCCCAAACATCAAAGATTTCAAGTTCAAGAATAGGATTTTGGGGCATCTCATCGCGCCGTGATATGTTCCCTGTCCTTTGGCACCTATCACAAGTCTTAACAAATTGCCAAGCATCTTTGAATAGAGACGGCCAAAAGAGCATACATTGCAAAACCTTGGAAGCGGTCTTTTGAGCACTCATATGACCACCACAAGGGGATGAGTGGCACATTGAGAGCACATCTTGGAATTCTTCATTAGGAACACATCTTCTCAAGAGTCCATCCACCCCTCTCTTCAACAACATGGGGTCATCCCATATATACTTCTTTGCTTCATGCTTGAGCTTTCTATGTTGTTGAGGAGTGAAATCCGGAGGTATGGCACTACAAGCCAAGTAGCTCACAATATCCGCATACCAAGGCTCCGATTTTGCCTCAAGAGCATATAAGACATCATCCATTAGGGCATCTTCAATTGGCAAATCGTCTTCATGTATTCTTGCAGCTCCTAACCTAGAGAGGTGGTCCGCCACCACGTTCTCGGCTCCCTTCTTATCTCTCATTTCGTAATCAAAATCTTGAAGGACCAACACCCATCTCAACAACCTCGGTTTGGCCTCCTTCTTACTTATCAAATATTTGAGAGCCGAGTGATCGGTATACACTATTGTCCTAGAACCAATGAGGTAGGTTCTAAACTTCTCAAATGAGTGGATAACCGCCAAAAACTCTTTTTCGGTAGTTGTATAATTTCGTTGGGCATCATTGAGAGTCTTGGACAAATAGTATATAACGTGAAGTTTCCCATCCTTTCTTTGTCCCAGAACCGATCCAATGGCCCCGTCGCTTGCATCGCACATTAGCTCGAATGGTAGAGACCAATCCGGTCCTCGGACTACAGGGGCGGTGCAAAGGGCCTTTTTCAACCTGCAAAATGACTCATGACAAGCTTCATCAAATACAAATTCTTTATCCTGTTGCAAGAGAGATGTGAGAGGCTTAGCAATCAAAGAGAAATCTTTGATGAAGCGGCGGTAAAAGCCGGCATGACCAAGGAAGGACCTCACTTCTCTCACATTTGTGGGAGGAGGAAGCTTCTCGATCACATCAACCTTCGCACCATCGACTTCGATGCCCGCTTGGGAGATTTTATGGCCAAGAACAATGCCGTTTTCCACCATGAAGTGGCATTTCTCCCAATTGAGCACCAAGTTGGCACTCTCACACCTTTCTAAACAACGAGATAAATTCATTAGGCACTGCTCATACGTGCCTCCACCAACGGAAAAATCATCCATAAAAACTTCCATTTCTTCCTCGATCATTTCACTAAAAATTGACATCATGCATCTTTGGAAGGTGGCCGGGGCATTACAAAGACCAAAAGGCATCCTACGGTAAGCAAAAGTTCCGTAGGGACAAGTGAAAGTGGTCTTTTCTTGATCTTTTGGGTCAATTGGGATTTGGAAGAATCCCGAATAACCATCAAGAAAGCAATAAAAAGCATGCTTTGTAAGCCTCTCAAGCATTTGATCGATGAACGGTAATGGAAAATGGTCTTTGGAAGTGTTGGCATTTAATTGGCGGTAATCAATACACATGCGCCAACCCGTAACAAGCCGAGTTGGGACCAATTGTTGCTTATCATTGATCATTACCGTCATACCTCCCTTTTTCGGCACTACTTGAACCGGGGATACCCAATCACTATGAGCGATTGGATAGATGATCCCTGCTTCAAGTAGCTTGGAAACTTCCTTTCTCACAACCTCTTGCATGGAAGGATTAAGTTTCCTTTGCCGTTGCCTACACGGCTTAGCACCCTCCTCTAAATCGATCTTATGCATGCATAGGGAGGGGCTTATACCTTTGAGATCATCAAGAGTATAACCCAAAGCCTTCCTATGCATTTTCAAAACATTAAGCAATGAGGAGGTTTGCTCTTCCGTGAGGTTAGCATTGATAATGACCGGAAAAGTATCATTAACATCCAAAAAGACATACCTCAAGCCCGAAGGTAGAGGTTTCAATTCTACCTTCGGAGCTACCTTACCATTGGAGATTTCCTCCTCTTCTACTTGGAAGACTTCATACGGTTGGGGCATCTCTTGGTCGGGGGTTGTCTCTTCTTTCTCATCAAGCATTTCCTCATATAATTGCATCTCCTTTTGATCACCTACCTCATTCTCATTCAACAAAACATTCTCAAGTAGATCATTAGAAGCATGCATATAAGGGTATCTAAACTCATTCATCAAGTTTTCAATTGTATCTATTCTAAAACATTCATTGTCAGAGGAAGGTTGTCTCATCACCTTATTCAAATCAAATTCGATAGAATCATTGTCAACCTTCAAGGTCATCTTGCCTTCTTTGACATCAATAATTGCTTTAGAGGTAGCTAGGAATGGCCTACCCAAGATTATAGGAATTCTTTCATCTTCATCCATTTCAAGAACATAAAAAGTCCACCGGAAAAGTGAACTTACCGACTCTAAGGGGTATGTCCTCTACTTTCCCTATAGGCAATTTTGTGGACCTATCTGCTAATTGGAGGGTGATGTTTGTAGGTGAAAGGTTTCCCACATTAAGCTTTTGGTAGACCGAGAAAGGCATTAAACTCACACTAGCACCTAGGTCACACAAAGCTTTCCCCAAATGAACTTCATTGATAGAACAAGGGATGGAAAAACTACCGGGATCTTGCAATTTAGTTGGTAGCTTACTGGAGAGAATAGCACTACAATTTGCGGTTAAGCTAACGGTTTCAACTTCTCTCCTTCCATTCAGGAGGTCTTTTAGGAATTTAGAGTAGTGTGGAATCTCTTTCATAGCATCCACAAAGGGTATAGAAACATGCAAGCTCTTTACTACATCTAAAAATTTTCCAAATTGGACATCAAGCCTAGACCTAGCAAATCTTTGGGGAAAAGGCAACCTCTCATTCCTAGGTTGGAGATTAAGGGGTAAAGATGTTTGATCTTTGGTGCTCTCCTTTTCGAGTTCCTTCTCTTTCTCTTTCTCACCCCTCTCATTCTTTCCGGCACTTCCCTCTAGAATCTCATTCTCTCTTGATGATTCATCCTCAACCTCAAGTCCTATCCTCACATCGGGACTCTTCTCAACATTTAGTTCACTCTCAAGGATCTTCCACTTCTAGTAGTAATGGCATACATAGACTTGGGGTTGACACCTTGACTAGGTAAAGAAGAAGATGAAGAAGAGGAGGATGAAGAACTTGGTTGGGCAATTTGAGAGATTTGGGTCTCAAGCATTTTCATGTGTGCCTTGATTTGTTTCTTTTCTTCCTCTTGACTCTTATTATGGTTTTCTTGATTTTTAATGAAATTTTGAAGCATAGCCATCATAGGATCAGGAGGGGCTTCTATTTGGAGGGGTTGAGTAGGGGGAATTTGAGAATGGGGCCTTACTTGGTCAAAACCGGGGGGTCTACTATTTTGTGAGAAAGTAGAAGCATTTTGAGGTCTATTACCCCCGGAACCCTGATTGGAATTAAAACGTTGTTGGTTGTTGGAATAGTGTTGTTGGTTTTGATTCCAATTGGGTCTTTGGTTTGAGTAACTTCTTCCATTGTAATTGGAAGAGTTTCCCCTACCTTGGCCTTGGTTATCATAACCACCACCACTTTGATTCCATTGACTTTGATTCCAACCTTGGTTTTGATTCCAACTACGGTTTGGGTTTTGATTCCAATTTGGTCGCATTCCATTATTTCCCTCACGGGGCACAAAATTCATGGCATTAACATCTTCAACATTATCATCATTTTCATGGGGAGGGGACCTTCACTTATGGACATACATTGTTGAGAATTATGATCATAGCCTCCACATATATCACAAAAACATACAACCAGGAGGCATGGCATTGTAATTAGAGGGAGAAGAAGTAGAAGGATTCATACCATGGCCTCCCTTGGGAGAAGGGAGGAAGCATTTTGGGAACTTGATTTCATGAACTCCTCCATTTTGTTTCGCCATCTTTTGCCATTTGGTTGGAAAGATTTGTGATGGCATTGGTTTGCTCGACGGAATGTACCGTTCCTTTGCTAGAAGTGGCTTCCCTCTCACCTTCGTACCAATCCTCATAATTGCGCACAACTTCTTCTATGATACTCTCCACTTCATCTTCCCTTTTGTTCATGATTGGGCCTCCGGCTCCGGCATCAAGGCTAGTCTTACTTTGAGGGGAGAGTCCTCCGTAGAATGTTTGGAGAACTTGCCAATTAGGAATCCATGGTGTGGGCATTGCCTTTGTAATTCTTTGAATCTCTCCCATGCCTCACAAAGAGACTCTCCACCTCTTTGGCGGAAACTTTGAATCTTTGAGCGAGCCTCGGCGGTTTTTCTTGTGATTGTAAAACCTTCCTAGGAACGCCGTAGTTACCTCATTCCAAGTCGTGAGGGAACCGGGAGGAACATCCTTGTTCAACCAATGTTCCGCCGCTCCCATGAGTGAGAACGGAAACATCTCAATCTTATGTACTCTTGGGACACCCGTTGATCTTGATAGTGTCACAATACTTGAGAAATTCTTTGAGATGCTCAT